>NC_057947.1:2677184-2684684 GCF_018555375.3 Anguilla rostrata
TATGGTGTGTATGAGGGGCAGAGCCAGCTCTGTTGGCAGATGTAGTGTGTGTAAAGCACAGGCAGATCTCAGCGCTACCTCTCTCTGCTGCCAAAAGCCAAACAGGCCCCGCCCCCAACGCTCTGAGCATGTGCAGAATAGAGAGGCGCTGCAGAGCTACCTGTGTCCCCGCCCCCAACGCTCTGAGCATGTGCAGAACAGGGAGGCGCTGCAGAGCTACCTGTGTCCCCGCCCCCAACGCTCTGAGCATGTGCAGAACAGGGAGGCGCTGCAGAGCTACCTGTGTCCCCGCCCCCAACGCTCTGAGCATGTGCAGAACAGGGAGGCGCTGCAGAGCTACCTGTGTCCCCGCCCCCAACGCTCTGAGCATGTGCAGAACAGGGAGGCGCTGCAGGACTACCTGTGTCCCCGCCCCCAACGCTCTGAGCATGTGCAGAACAGGGAGGCGCTGCAGAGCTACCTGTGTCCCCGCCCCCAACGCTCTGAGCATGTGCAGAACAGGGAGGCGCTGCAGAGCTACCTGTGTCCTCGGTACGAGGCCTGGATCCGAATAGCTGCCTCCTGGATCTGCAGGTCGGTGATGTCCAGGGTGAATCCAGGAGGGGCTTTGGCCACAGCCACGGACATCTGTAATAATGAGACAGGAAATGACCTACAGCCCTCACAGCCAATTGACCACAGAGGATGAATTCTCAATTTATTTAAATAATACTCAGATAAAACACTGACAGAAATGTATCACAAATCATCACAAGTATGTAAAAAAAAAAAAAAGAACATTTCAAGATCTGTGTGATTTGAGGACCAATGTAACAGTGGTATCCTTGGCGTGAGGGTGTATAGGATTTGTACCTCACATGTCAAATATCATCCATATGATAGATTTAAACAAATAGCATTCTGACACTGACTGTTTATACCTCATTACCAGTAATTGCTCAAGCCCTGGGCAGCAAGGTTAACGTAGTTTTCTGTGTCCATTGTGGAACAGAAACAGACTACATGGTCCACGTAAGCAGTGGACACCTAATTCAGTAAGAATGCTTTATTTAGTTTGTTTGAGAGGGACAATGCACATTAATGACATTTCTGTAAATGTGCCAGAGTTAGCCAGGCTAATTTTCATCTGTAGTCCCTGGGCTACATGTCTGGACTGTGGGAGAAGACACACACGAACACAGGGAGAACATGCATCAAAACGTGTAAAAGCCAACTCACGCATTATCCAAGGGGTGCACTAAAAGGACCTGTCCATTTTGGGATTTCGTGCCAGCTCAATCAAATCTCGATCAGATTTTTTTGTTCATCAACAGCTGCAACATTATCCTGTGGTCTGGTAGAGGGGTCGACGAGCAATGCTTACACGGCTGTTAGAAAACTAAGTCAGGGGAATCTACTGGAGTAAAATCCACCATACGGACTGGTCCCCCAGGACTGGAGTACACCCCTGACCTCATCCATTGTCCTTTTGTAGCTGTTTAAGCTAATTCTACAATTTCACGCAATATAAATCGTTTTGTTTTACATAACCATTGGCAGAACCTTCTTACCATATCTGATCAGACAGAAAAGTTTAAGAGCAGTGGTCTCTGACCAAGCTAATATAATATCCCCATTCAAAAGGATAAGAGCAGTGGTCTCTGCCCAGCTGATATGATATCCCCATTGAAAAAGTGTAAGAGCAGTGGTCTCTGCCCAGCTGATATGATATCCCCATTCAAAAGTGTAAGAGCAGTGGTCTCTGCCCAGCTGATATGATATCCCCATTGAAAAGTGTAGGAGCAGTAGTCTCTGCCCAGCTGATATGATATCCCCATTCAAAAGTGTAAGAGCAGTGGTCTCTGCCCAGCTGATATGATATCCCCATTCAAAAGTGTAAGAGCAGTGGTCTCTGCCAGCCTGTCCGTACTGAAAAAGAAACGATGTGCCTCACCCTGGGTGGGTTCCAGAGACGGTCCTGACGGGAGTCCTCTCGCTCTCTCTCGCTCTCTCTCGCTCTCTCACCCCCTCGCACTGGGCCTTACTGACAGTGTAGACTGCTGCCCCTCTGGAAGTGGTTTAATATATATGATGCGTACCGTGTCTGTGGGGATTCCTCTGGATAGCAGGGTCTGGGAGGAGGCCAGAACATTCCAGAACATGGCCTTCTTTGGAGGATCTCGGCATTCCTCAGTATGGCAGCACTGATAAAAGATGCTCTGCCCCCCCCTTCCCTGTAGAAGCTGCCAGCCAGACCTTATATAGCCGTCACATCAAGTGCCCCTGGGGGTTTCGGAGGGGCACTAATGGTGGGCCTTGCATGCCGGAGAAATGGGGTGGGGACGAGGCATGAGTGCTCCCTTGTGTGGATCCGAACAGGTGGGGTTCAGTCTAGAGCAGTTGAGGAGCGCATAATGCACTGCGCTGATGGACTGCTCTCAGCTGATGGCCTTTACCACACGGAGTTACCACGCCTGCCACACCCAGCCAGAGTTCTGCACCAGGTTCCAGGGACAATCGCTCATCTCATCACGTTCTCTCGCTCTTCCAAGCCCTTCCCCTGGGCCTCAGATGTAGGCCGAGTATGCTGGGTTCTATTTGTAGTTTAGTTAGGTTCTATTTGTAGTTTTACAACCGCCTGATAGCAATTCTCCTTTAGTAGATGTGTGCTCTTGTCAAGGTGTTATGGGAAGCAGGTCTATGCTCATAAGAAAATATTTTTTATATACATTAACATTGCTTTATCCATCTTGTATATGCACACTGTGTTCAGTTTAAGCACTGGCCAACAGTAATAACACTGTTATGCATATAAGTTAAATTTACCTACCACTTTTGGATTTATGGAGACTACAGATCATTTAACAGTTAACAACAAATTGCTAAATAAAAATTGACTGTGGCTTTACAGAGAAAACACAAAATGTTTGAATGTAGGTTCCTAACCAGTATACATAGCTGGGACGCTAATCTTAAATATTTAATGAATTAATAAAATAATTGATCTATTTATTGCTAATCATAAAGATTTTATTTATTTATTTATTTATTGCTAATCCTAACGATTGTACTTATTTACTGCTAATCTTTAACATTTTATTTATTTCTTTATTGCTGATCCTAAAGATTTTATTTATTTATTGATCTATTTATTGCTGATCCTAAAGGTTTGCTAGTACAGATGGCATCAGATGAGAGCCACTGCAGAGCTGTATCACAATTTGACCCCAAACAGTTTTCCTGTGTTTAATCCTCCTGATTCCTGCAAAAAGAAAAAAAAGTTGAAATATCAAAATAAAAATATTATTTTATTACTTTATTATTCAGTGTCCCTTGCAGTGTAGGTTTTAGCATAGTAGGGTATATGGTTCTTGAAATTAAGACCAGAAACTCACGTCCCCTACAGGGAACAGAAACTAATGGCTGGGTCTTAGGACACACACCCTGCACACGTACACAGAACACAGACTGCAGTTTGTCGGATGCTTTTTTATTAGGATTCTTTGTACTCAGCTATCATGCCTTAGAGTCACACCAGAGTTAAATGAGTAATTCCACAAAGTTGTAAAAGGTTCCAGAGTCATAACTGAGTCTGAACAATAAATAAATAAATAAGCAAACCACTGGAAATAACACTTTACATACGATTGAAAATGGCGGCCATCGCTGTGAAGGTGCAGATCGCGTGCTCCCGTCTGCGGTTTCTAAAGAGGCTCGTTCCCAGGGGCGGCCGCCGGTTCGAGGGAGCGTCTTAAATGCCAAAGGGTCTCTCACCGACCCAAAGCGCCCCCACGCGTAACCGAATCCCTCTCCTTTGTAGATTTACCCACTCGCATGTACAAAACTTCGCATGGCCCTCTCTGGGAACAAGCCTACCCCACGAAACCTGTCCCTCAGACTGGACGTTCTGTAGGGGGAGGGGGGCATCAAAATTGACTTAAGGTCAGGGGCAGGTACTGTACTGTTTCTATGGTGACAGAGTACAGGAAAACATATTCATATCTGTGGTATGAATGCCTGTTCCCTGGAAATCAGTGGCAGGTGACCAGAACCGCAACCTGGCGTGGAACTCATCTCAACGTTAAACATTTATGTAGCTTTACTGCTGACTGAATTTGTTCTGGATTCAGCTGAAGCTGGTGACAGAACATGCTCTGTGTTCAGCTTAATGTACTCACAGAACTTACTCTGGGTTCATTTTAAACTACTGACAGAACATGATCTGTGTTCATCTTAGTCCACTGACAGAACATGCTCTGTGTTCAGCTTAATCTACTGACAGAACACACTCTGCATTCAACTTAATCTACTGACAGAACTCACTCTGGGTTCAACTTTTCTCCAAATGTAAGAACGCAGTTCACCCTACTGCATGTTATGCTGGATTGTGCAAGAATCCCCCATCAACTTCAATAGCATTCACAAGAACTCTCAAGGCATCTATATTTACACAGTCAAAGTATAGATCAATAAAAAACAAACAAAAATATCCTTGTGAGTATCTTCCTATATGACCAACCATGTGAAATATACTGAGGATGTTATCATCTATTATGAATACTGAGGCTTTGAAGGAACACTCCCAAGTTTACTCCATAGGTAAGGAACACAGTAGTTCTGTTATGGGATCACAGCTCTATGACAGCTTCACGCCAAACGGAGTGACGGTATTACACAAGCAGCAACTCAACATTCTCACACTTGACCACAAAGTCCAATTACACATCCAAGAAGACTTCTGTAAACAGTCTATTGCCAAAAAAGAAAACACTGTTGCATTTGCTCAAAAAATAAAAGGGAATTTTACAGTCAGCTACGGTACATGACCCATATTAGTGCTGTCACTAACTTCCTGGTTACACAACATGTCAAGTACAATACTTCTACTACCAATATTATATGTTGTGTCCAACATCAAGCCTAGTTCGTGTGTCTGTATAATATTTTCCTTAAGAATTTACTTAAAAGAAAAAAAAAAAAATTTCTTCATTAGTTAAACAGAAAGAAACACTGATTTCAGCTGATTTCAATTCATGATTTCAAAATCCTTTTTCAGCTATGTAAGTATGTCTGAAAACTTTTTCATACTTGTTTTCTAAAACAAACAAATCTGTTGTTTTCTTAGCTATTAATTTCAAAATGTAAGCTAAATAAAATCCAAAACATAATTTCAATACTGTGTGATGCTGTGATAGACAATTTGTCATTAAAACATTATTCATTTGTAGCTTGAAACTCATTAGCATGTATCTTGATTCCTTTAACAATCTCTTGAAATTAAATTAGGTCAAAATGTACATTAAAAAAAAACCAAACTGCAGTAACTAAGTACAGAAAGGGTACTACCACAATAGATGGACAAGAGGTACAGCCAGAAGTGTTAGGCCAGGGTATTTATAGAATCTTTATCTTTATTTTTATAGTGAACGTTTCATGTGCCAGAGACATACATGCTTCTCAAAAAAAAAAAAAAAAAAAAAAAATCAAATAAAAATAAATAAAATCAAATAAAAATGCAAACCCTATTTTGTTCAGTAAAAACTATGCTTTTTAATCTCTTTTCCAAAAATAGAATGATCTGACGTAAGGTAGTCAATCTGGAGGAAGAAATTTAGCTCCGTACGTTAAACAGGCAAAATCTGTACAGGAACACATTTGCATTGTTAGGGCGTGCCGCAGGACTGGTTAGCGTGTGGCGCAGGATGACCTGGCCTTAAAGCTAATGAACAACTGCAGGAGCTTCCTTTCCAAACACCCTCCATTTCATACCAGATCCGGCTTTTTTCTGTGACCCCTGTACCCTCAACTCCCTCCTTTCATCAGGCTGAACCATTGGGCAATCTCTCTCCATTTTACACAAACTGGTGTTACAGAACGTAACAAAAATATAGCAAACAAATCTGATCTAGAGTCCTTACTCATGAATTGTTGGCGATATTTAATGACTGTTCTGTACATACCAGTGATATTTGGCAGTCATGCCTTCCGTTCAGCCGTATGCAAACCCTACAGGACGCGGTTGTCGTCGAAAGGTTTGAATCTGCTGAAGTTCTTCAGGACAGCCGTCTACTCCTCCTTTTGACATGTCTTTGGGAACAGAACGCTTACATGCAAGTGGCCGTGTGCTTCTGACCATGTCACTGTGAAGCGCTGACAGCAGCCAATAGCCTACGGGGTCCATTAAAGAAACACTGGCTTTAAGCCAATTCTTTCTCGCGCTGCCATTGGCTAATTCTACGGAAAACCCATCTCAGTGGTGTCCATCCACTCTTTGACATCTGCCAGTCATTGCGACTACTGCAAAAACTCATATGATTCATATTGATAAAAGAATGAAGGTGAGAAAAGAACATGACTGAGCTTATAAATGAGGAAGAGAAGGATGTACACCTTACTTATCCACAGATAGGAAGTGCCTGGCTATCGCTGGGTGACAGAGTCACATTCACATTAACATTACTCTTTCACCAACAGCGCTACAACTCAGTTTTAGAGAAGAGAGCTTTGATTAGAAGGTCAGAAAACGTTATTTCTCAGTTGTAATGGGTCAGCGTTCAGCAGTCTTCTAAGATCAACCCCTCTGCATTGATTGAGGGAAAAAGCTCAGTGGAAAAGACTGAAATTAGGAAGGGAGGAGAGGGAGGAGGAGTTGAGGGGAAAGAGAAAAGCAGAAGCATGCTGTCAGACAGTCGGTGAGGTATCTGCTTAGAAAGCCAGTCTGGTTTCAGGGGCGGGGCTGTGGAGTCTCGCGGGCCTAAACCCATGTGGGCGTGGCCAGTCCGCCACGGAGCCCCGCCCTGCCCTGCCCCAAGGAGGGGGGGGCTGAGGGGGGGTGGTGGAAACGAAGCCTCGGCTCTCGCGTCCGGAGCAGAGGAGGGGCGGGGTCAGGGGTGGAGGGGCGTGTCCTGTTCGCTCCTTTCTCCTGGAGGCCCTGGCCCTGGCATGCTTTCACCCTTCAGCCCCGCCCCCCTGGCCCCGCCCTGCCCCGCCCTCTCGCCCTCCGCGGCTGCGCTCGCTGGCTCACTTGGTGCCGGGAGTGGTGGGCGTGGTGGGCGTCTGCGGCGTGCTCTGATACGAGCGCAGCAGGACCTTGTGTTTGGTGGCCACTTCCGAGCGATGGCGCTGGTGGTCCACCAGGAACTCCTTCAGACGGGTGGTGGTGAAGGTGAGGGTCTGCCGCCGGAGCTTCATCAGGTACGCGTCCTGCAGCCACGAGTTGTTGAAGCAGTCCTTAATGGTGGGGCGGGCCCTGAAACACAAACACGCCGGTTAGCCTCCCTCGGCTAAGCTTGAGCGGCTGTGAACCGTTAGCCTCCCGCGGCTAAGCTCGAGCGGCTGTGAACCGTTAGCCTTCTGCGGCTAAGCTCGAGCGGCTGTGAACCGTTAGCCTTCCGCGGCTAATCTTCAGCAGCTCAACCTGCTGCATGTTTAATGCAGATCACACTTATCCTTAATTTCACCAGGTCATCCCACTTTAAAGCTTTTTGAATGAAACACAAAACAATGCATACAAGGCACTCC